>NW_019154108.1:30849451-30888455 GCF_002288905.1 Enhydra lutris kenyoni | reverse complement strand
AAATAAAATCTTAAAAAAAAAAAAAAGAAAAAAAAGAGTGAGAAGAAACTCTTCTGAACATCATCCCATAGTAAAGGTTACCAGCCTCAAGTGAGCAAGACACAGAGAGGAAAAAGAACAGGTGGAATCAAGAGTTCCCAAGAGACACCGAGCCTTTCCCAAGAGAAGGACACCGCTTCCTTGATCCCGACAGGGGCTTTCCATCATCTCAGTAAAGCGCACAGCACGGTGATCTGTGGAATGCAAGGAGGCAGCCAGAAGCGGCCAGCAGTGCATTCATTCAGTCATTCAAGAAGCACTGACAGAGCAGCGTCGGACGCCAGGCCCTCTCCCTGAGCCAGGAACACTGACGCACGACACACGCAAGCCTATCCTCTTAGGAAGTCTACGTTCTAACGCATGTGTTTGGGCTACAGGGAGTCAAGTGGCAAGAAACTAATAAGCACGCAAAACCTGGAGGATGAAATCAGGGTGGCTTCATGGCCACGGCAGCAGGATGCTCCAGGAGAGTCTCTGGGAGGACAGAACACTCCGGCTGAACTGCAGGCGACAACACCTGGAAAGCGACGCAGGCAGTGGGAGAGGCTGGCACCAAGGGCCCTAAGGTGGGAAGGAGATTAGTTTCCTTGGGAACAGAAGGGAAGCTGCAGGCCAAGGAGAATGGTGCCCAATGACAGGGACACAAACTTCACAACCCAAGGTCAGAAATTGAGATTTTTTCTCAGGAGAAGAGAAAGCCACAGAGGAGTGGAAAGTTGGACTATCACATTTTCATTTGAAAAGGATCATTTGGGTTTCTTTATGCGAATGGTCTAATCTAGCTCCTTTGTGAAGGGAAAAGAAGCAAGCAATTCAGGGAGTGAGCACAGGACCTTCCAGGACACCCAATTGTAAGAAAGCTGGCTGAAGATGACCAAGAGGCCTGGTAGGGAGGGAGTTTGGCTAGAGGCAGGTATTATGAATGGTGTGGACCCAATTAACCTGGTATAACGGGTGCTGGGACCCCTGGCCCGCTGAGAGAGAAAGAAGCAGTGGGACGTCACCCCGGCCGTACAGGAATAAGGCAGAAATTATGGAAAATTACTCACACGTCTACAAACTCCTGAGGGGCCAGAAAAAGACCAGGCTGTCCCATTTTAGAGCTCCGAAGAACTAGAGTGAGGGACTGATTTCAAAGCCTAAAATAATGCCTATGATTTCACCACTGCCTTTTGCCACCATGGTAACTCAACACTGAAGAGCTTTTCCTAAAAACCTACAAAAACCGGGAGAGGGCAAAGCAATCAGGACGCCTCACGTTTCTAATTCAGTGGAGTCGCAGCGCAGAGGAAACATTCCTCAAGCATTTCCCGCCTCCGGCCCAGAAGCCCACCCTGCTGGGCCACCTGCCTGTCCTTGACCTTGTGTACTGGGTGCGGCATCTTCACCGTACAGCACAGAAGGACAAGAGCAGAAAGGCTGCCTACGTCACAGAGAAGCCAGCGAGAGAACGTCACACCCTGATGCACGTGCGAGTCCCCAGCTTCCCCGCAGACAACACGCATGCCGTCCACAGCCACATCTACACAGCAGCACCATCCAGGTCTCATACCAGAGCCACACCACACTTCGGCCAGATGGCACTCGCTCTCGCCGGGCTCTTTGCACAGATCCACCACATCTCTGCACATCGTCTCGGGGGTCACAGGGACCTCGGTGAAGTGCTGCTCGCTGTCACTGAGGTACACGGTGAGAAACATCTGCCAACAGAGAGAGACAGAGAGAGAGAGACAGCCGCTGTCAGTATCCACACTGTGCCTTTCAATCTTCAGTCCCCTTGGATCCCCTTCCCTAGCCCCCGTGCAGAGTGGCGCGGCAGTCCGGCCCCTCAGCGAGTGGAGCCCGCAGAGCCTCCAGGATCATTGGGGTTCGGGCAAACAAGTTCACACAAAGTCAGGCTCTGAAGCTGTATTTGTTATTCGTCTGCCAAATACTTACACGGTTCCTCATAGGTGCCAGACCCATGCTCGAAACAGACCCTCCTACCAACACTGGGAGATTCGGGGTAGCTGTGGGCACCCTTCTGTCCACACAGCCTCTTTGGCAGGAGACCTAAGAGCGTGCTGCTCTGGCGGTGGATCTGGGAAACAGGACACAGAGCCTGGAGGGAAATCTAGCATTCATACCACGCGCTTCAACCACCTACTGAAAAAATCGTACTTATGAGGCTAAAATGTTTTAATCAAATACCTACATTATAGTCTAAGTCTTCATCAACAAGGTGTTAACCGAGCAACGGGCTGTCAGGCTAACACTCACCCAGCCTCGCAGAGAATATAAAGCAGCCAGCAGAAGATCTCCATCTCCAACCCACTAGCCACCTTTCTTCTAGTAAACACAGACGTTGGCTCTTAAAAACACTGAGTCAAGAAATCAAACTTTCACGCCGATAAACTATCCCGCGAAAATGTGAATTCCCAGTGCTGAAGAAACTGACCCAGCAAATAAACCGCAGATGGCAACCCACGAGCACCTCCTCCATGCAGGTCTGCGTGTATCAGGATAAAACACACACAGTCTGAAAGCAATCCCCCTGGGAGCACTGATCCTGCGAGAATAATTCTTCCCACGAAAGGAGAAGGCCAAGGCTTTGGCGGGTCCACTCTGGACCAGCACACGTTCTATAACAGTGATTAATGGGCCGCCAACACTGGGAAAAGTTGGGGGTTTAAGGCCACAAAAGAGCAGAATGAGTAGGACCCGCACTGGGCTCAGGAGGACACGGGCCCACCCACAGCAGCGCACCTCCCCCTGGGGCTCAGCCTTCCTCGCCCACCTCCAAAAAGCAGCACGAGGCTCTTCTCTGCAAAAACGCAGGGCCTGCTTATGGCGAGTGATGGACACCAGCCAAGTGGTCAGGCCGGGTGCCGCAGGAGTGTGGTCAGGTGAGAGGAGGAGCCGGCAGGGGAGAACACCGCCCCACCCCAGGGTGAGCAGGCTCAGCACCAGGCACCTTGCAGCTCCTCCTTCACCCTCGACCACGTTTCCTTAAGGTCACCGCGTCCTTCCCTTTTCCAGCCAAAGCTCTCAACTCACAGGAACCCATGCAACACACTGAGTCACCTGGCCCATGAGAGCACGCAGCAGGGAACCCAGAAAAATTAACACAGTGGATACTGGTGAAACAGCAAATAAAACATGGGAAAAAACCATACGGCTTCCCAGGATGAGCTGAGCAGCTTTCAAGCTAATCCTATGCGGTCCTTCCCCTCCCAACAAACCGTATTAATAAAGACACATCGTTCCAGGCTTCAACCAGAGAAGAAGGGAGCACTTTAAAACCACACAGAAAGCCTAAAGCCTTGACAAAAATCACCTGGAAAAACATAAAAAAGATTGCCTATGCTCACAGACTTCCAGCCTGCCGCAGCTCCGACAAACCATAGGGCACATTTCATGACACTCCAGAATTCCACAGCGGCTCTCTGAGCTCCCCACCCACCCAACACTGTCTGCGAAGTTGAACACTTCAAAACCAGGAAGTGTCTGCGCTGTACACAACAGACAAGTGTTTGTGGAACTGCAGGGATACTGAGTGCGCGCAGCCCGCACAGGTCCTAGTACTCCACCCCCACCCCCCACCCCCCACCCCCGGGGGGAACGTGGTGGGGCGAGGGGAGTACTAGGACCCATGCGGGCTGCGCAAGCAGCTCAGAAACTCACATCAACCCCAGATGAGCAGAGCCAGCACAACTCTCTCTTTACATATGAAGAAATCGACTTGCTACTAAAATGACAGGGTTAATTCTGCTCTTCAGATCCATTCTTTACTCTTCGGGCTGTTCCTTACAGCAGGAAAATATTGGGAAATGCTCTATGTAACCCCAACTTTAATAGGGATCTGGTCTTTTACTTTCTGGAAAACAACAGCTTCGTTTACTTAAAGGTATGATAACGAATAAGAACGATGAGAGATGTGTTCTGTTTAAGGTTACCTTTCCCCACAAACCCACAGCATTGCATGAACGGCAGGTGCATGAGCTGACCCATTACCACCTCCCGCGTGTGAGGACTTGCTCAGTGCTGGCTGCAGGGCCCGTCCTCACGTGCTTGGGCCGGTGGCTGGTAGGTGGGTGGTGTGACATTGCTCAGGACTCCCGGGCAAGAGGTCTGGGCTCTACCTCCAAATCTGTTAATTATTAGCTAGACCTCCTTGGGGAAACCACGTCACCTCTCGGAGCCTTAGTTCCCATCTTCAAAGTTGAGAGTCTTGTGCTCCCAGCACTGCCACCAACTTCAGGGGTCAGTGTCAAAGCCGACCTTCCTACAACAGCCGGCACGCTACAGCCAGTGTTTGGGCCGGAGCAAGGGCCTGAACAAATGCAGTGAGAAAGGATGGGTTTCATAGGAAAGAGGGGTCTGGTGACAAAATGGGGGAGAGAGCAGCACTGTGTGTGAGCAGCGCAACTCGGGAGACAGTAAATTCAGGAGGAAAAGGAGGGCTGCTCTGCTTTGTGGCCGAGTCAGGCAGGGAGCCGGGGAGGGAGGGGGAGCTGGTCTGGCTTAGAGGACTCGTGACCTGACCAAGCCAACACCTGCCACCACTGCCTCCCCAGGCCTCCTCTCCTAATCCCCTCCATCTCAGCCATCCTGCCCGCCAAGCCTATACACCTGCCCTGCGCCGTCTGCAGCCGGCCTGCCTGCTCCCCAGGCCTGCAGGTCTGCACCGCCTTCCCAGCGAGGGTCTCCCCGCTATCCTTGCCTAGATCCCGACACATGTGTGGACACGCCCGTGCACACGTGCATACCTCCCTGCTTTGGGCTCTCCTTGGCACGGTCCCTCAGGTACCACACTTCGTATTCAGTTAAATTGGCTTTACCCTCCGTCAGCCCTTCTGGAATATCCGCAGTACGCAAGCTGGGGGTCTGTCTCTTTAGCGCCACATCCTCTGCCCCGCGGACCACGTGGCCCAGCACACGGCACGCACACGGTAGGTGCTTGTTTGCAGACAAGCGGGTCCTGCATGTTACAGACTCCCCTCGGACTTGCTCTCACCCCGAGTCCGCCTCCGTGTGTGCCGAGGTGCAGCAGAGCACACAGCCGCCACCGGCCACTCCAATGGAACAGAGAGCTAGTGTCCTCTTGGTCCTCCTGCTGGCCCCAGCCAGCCATCCTCCTGCTTCCACACTTTCCCTTCATCTGGTACTGACAGGCCAGCTGCTCTACGGACTCGGTCCTACTGTGCAGGTTACCTTTACTGAACAGCTAACACAGCACACGGCCCAAAATTCAAAACAGGGGGGGCCATGTGGAGAGGGGACATGGGTGCCACAGGCTTCTGCACAGGGCAGGGAGCGGAAGGCGGGCAGAGTGCATCTGGAGGGGCAGCAAGGGGAAGGGATGAGAGGGGTGTCAGGTCACTGCTCCTCAAACTGGGGTGCAGACAGCTGGGCTCCATCCTCAGTCTCTGACTAAGTGGATCCGGGAAGAGGGCCAAGATGCTGCATTTCTAACAAGCTCCCATGTGATGTGGACACCACTGGTCTGGAAGCCACTGTTCAAAGGCCAGAGCTAGGAATCTGGACTTTAATCGAAGAGCCCACTGGAGGCAAATAGTTGAGAGACAGAGACACTGGTGACTACCAGGGAGCTGGGGGAGTGACTGCTAACAGCTACGGGGTTTCGTCTGGGGCGATGAAAATGCTGGAGTGAGTGTGAGGGTTGCACAACCTTGTGGAAAGTCTAAAAACCACTGAACTGCATACTTCAGAATGGTGGTGTGTGAGTCATATCTCAATTTTTTAAAAAAGGTCCTTGGAGGATTCCAAGCAGGGTAGCGAAGTGATGTCATCTAAAACACTGTGGCCACTGTGGGAGCAGATCCAGGGGACGACGAACACGCCATCTGAGAGGACACGCAGCACCTGAGCTTAGGGTGATGGCAGACGTGGGGAAACGGCTGGATATGGATCTTTTACAAAGGCAGAGCCAGAGACATGCTTACGGACAGCAGGCGGATATGAAAGGCAGGGAGAGACTGGTATGAACCTGATCTGCTGTCTTGGTGCCCCCCCCACCCCACCCCCCACCCTCTGGTGAGTGACGCAGGGAGGTGAGAAGGGGGCCGGCCGGGGGAGCCTCCAGGGCAAATCGGAGGCATCCATCAGCCACCAGAAGGGATATGTTACACCAGGCAACCACAGAGGTGCCTCCCCCACCCACGCCACTGCTGGGTGGACGCCGCTACCACCGCTGGCCACAGTATTTATAACTGCTACTTCTCCCTCCTAGAAAATTATGAGTAAAACAAAGCAAAGGCATCCCAACTTTGAAATACACTTTTAAACCCATTTCATCCACTTTTTTTTTTTTAAAAGATTTTATTTATTTATTTGACAGAGAGAGATCACAAGTAGGCAGAGAGGCAGGCAGGGGTGGGGGGAGCAGGCTCCCCACTGAGCAGAGAGCCCGATGTGGGGCTCGATCCCAGGACCCTGAGATGACCTGAGCCGAAGGCAGAGGCTTTAACCCGCTGGGCCACCCAGGGGCCCTGATTTCATCCACTTTTAAATGTATACATAAGTATGTCCCCAAGTTATGAAAGTTAAATATCATTTACATTAATATATCACTTATAATTTAAAATCTTTTAAGTTACAGTCTGGCCACAATTATGGGATTTAATGTGATAATTTATACCTATTTAAAATTTTATAGAAGTGAATCAGGGAGTTTCTTAATAAATATCACTTCTCTTCTTACTTGAAAGAGTAGCAAAAAAATAAAAACAAAAGAGAATCAAAAGACAGAGTCAGCTAAACTAATCATCCTATTAACCTGAGAAAAAGCAGGTACATACATTCCTTACATGGCCACCTTCCTTTTATCTCTGTTCACAAATCTGCTGTGCTCCGAAAGGATAAAGAAATTCTTAAAAAATGTAATTTAATTCCCTAAGAAGTAAAATAAAAACAAGCTGAAGCTGTTTTTGCTTTGCTTTATTTTGTTTTGTTTAAAGTTTTATTAGCATGTTGAAAAAATTTTTTTAAAAAGACATTTTAGCTGACTCTATATCAACTAAGCCCGGCAGAGAACAATTTTAGCCTATAATTCACGAATTTTTTTAAGATAAAAAATAAAACTGTTAAATCTCAGGAATTTCCAGCATCTGCTACCAAAACATCGTAGAAGGAAAAAGCACACATTTTCTTTTTTTTTTTTTTTTAATTTTTATTTATTTATTTGTCAGAAAGATAGAGAGAGCACAGGCAGAGTGGCAGGCAGAGGCAGAGGGAGAAGCAGGCTCCCACAGAACAAGGAGCCCGATGTGGGACTCGATCCTAGAACGCTGGGATCATGACCTGAGCCGAAGGCAGCTGCTTAACCAACTGAGCCACCCAGGCGTCCCAAAAAGCACACATTTTCGAAAATGTGTTGGTTACCCACTGTTTAGTTACAGGACTGTGTACCACATCCTTTTCCACAAATGGGAAGACGGCACACACACACGCAGGCATGCAGGCAATTCACACACAGAAAAAAGCCTGGAATTGTATTCACCAAGTTAACAGTAGTGGTGCCTGGGTGAGAAGATTATGAAGGGACTTTCTGGGAGCTCAGCCATGCTTAAGTTTTCTAGAATGATTATGTACCACACACACAAGAAAACTGATATTTGAAGGAGCCAATGATGAAATCAGCAAGATGCACACAGGGCGCCACCGCCTCCCGGGGCCTTGCTGTGACACATACCGGAAGCATGCGCCCCATCGTGCTTTTCTGGGGCCCAAGTGCTGCCTCAACTTTAGTCAGGGGCCACAAGAAACAAGCAGTCCAGAAACAGATCTTGGAAATCCAATACATTAGAACAGAACAGTATTTGGCCATCAAAAGGGCTGCAGTGCGGAGACACTACGACATGGATGAACCTTGACAGCACTGTACTGAGTGACACACATAAGACGCGTCCCAAGGATTCAAGGGCATGGAGACAAAACGCCCATTAGCAGCTGCTAGGGGCTGGGGCTGGGGGGCGGGGTTACTGCTCAAGAGTTAGGGGTTTCCATCTGGGGTGATGGAAATGTTCCGGAATTGGTGGTGATGGTTACATAACCCCATGAAGTTGCTAAAAACCACTGCATCACACACTTCACAGGGTGAATTTCATGGAGCGTGAATTGTATCACTATTTAAAGGGCCTACTGCATGCTTTGTGTAAGATATAAAAGGTCTCTTTTTTTCTTTTAAAGATTTTATTTTATTAATTTATTTGACAGAGAGTGAGAGCACAAGCCTGGAGACAGAGGGAGAGGGAGAAGCAGGCTCCCGCTGAGCAGGGAGCCCGATGGGGGATGCGATCCCAGGACTCTGAGATCATGACCAGAGCCCAAGGCAGATGCTTAACTAACTGAGCCACTCAGGCGCCCCAGTTAAAAATCTCTTAAGGGAAATGAAATGTGCTTATGGAAAAATGAGACAATTTACTACTAAAGTAAATGAATGAGATTGAAGGTAAAACAGAAATTCAGGGGCGCCTGGATGGCTCAGTGGCTTAAGCCTCTGCCTTTGGCTCAGGCCATGATCTCAGGGTCCTGGGATCGAGCCCCATCGGGCTCTCTGCTCAGCGGGGAGCCTGCTTCTCCCTCTGTCTCTCTGCCTGCCCCTCTGCCTACTTGTGATCTCTGTCAAATAAATAAATAAAATATTTTTTTAAAAAAACAGAAATTCAGAAATGAAAAAAACGCACATGATCAGAGACAGGCTGAGGTTTCAGCCCAGAGGCACAAATTAATGGAAAGCATATTAAAACAATAAAATAAAAGTAACCTTACTTCCAAATACGTCATCTTTTCCTGGCATGTATATTTTAAAATACCATATTCCCAAGAATGCAGAGACGACTTCATCAGCTCCCTGGCCCAAAGAGAAACACGCAAAAATGGGGCTCCCGAGGAGGCTGTCATGAGAGTCTTGCCTGTTCTCATGGACTCAAGCTCCGGTTATTTCCTGAGAACCTCGGAGGTGAATTATTGTCACCAGGAAGAGCGCAGCAACCATCAGGTCGAAGACGCATGGCAGCCCTCACAGCCAGGACCAGGAACTGTGGAGGCACCTGAAAACGCATGCCATGGTGACAGAGTGACAGGGCAACGGAGTGACAGACCAGATGGCTCTTCCTCCCTTGGTACAGGTGAACACCCGCAACCCCTCCCAGGGCCAGAAACATGCTAACTTCCTGCCAACTTGTAAACCAGGAACTTCATTTTTTTTTTTTTTTTTTGAAAAAGAAATTTTTTTTTTTTAAAGACCCTATTTATTTGACAGAGCGAGAGAGAGATCACAAGTAGGCAGAGAGGCAGGCAGAGAGAGAGAGAGGGAAGGAAACAGGCTCCCTGCGGAGCAGAGAGCCCGACTCGGGGCTTGATCCCAGGACCCTAAGATCATGACTTAAGCTGAAAGCAGAGGCTTTAACCCACTGAGCCACCCAGGCGCTCCGGAACTTCATTTTTTTATAGCATGAGCCACAAAGAGAAGAGAATCCTCAAAACGCGATCAACTCTAAAGTACTCTTCAGAGCAGAGGAGTAACAGGCGGCTCACAGGAGATAGAACACACCACAAAACCCAGGAGGAAGGGATTGTTTTAACTAAACTGAAACAACAAGGCCCCACTTACAGCTCTTACATCAGCAATTTGATTAAAAGATCCAACGGAGATGAGACTGTAGGACACTGACTCATTTGGACACGATGGCACCACATAAACTGTAAAAATCCATTTGGAAAGTAAAACGGGTCATGTCAAAAGCCACAGAATTAGGTCTACCTCATGACCTTACTTGTGGGGATTTATCCCAGAGAAAAAGCTGAAAGGAAGAAACATTCTATATGCCACAAGATTTTCCCTACAGGCTTAGATCTCCAAAGAGTAACACGGAAAACGAAATATCTGGCAACATGGCAAAGTTGGAAAACCTCCACTGGAAGGGTTACAACCCAGCCGCCAACTCCCACAAATAATCTGATGTTGGGCAAGTGATGAGAGCAAGCCACGAAACAGCATAGTGTGACATCATAGATCAGAACCATCTTTTTTTTTTTTAAGATTTTATTTATTTATTTGACAGAGATCACAAGTAGGCAGAGAGACAGGCAAAGAGAGAGAGGGGGAAGCAGGCTTGCCACGGAGCAGAGAGCCCAATTCGGAGCTCGATCCCAGGACCCTGAGACCATGACCTGAGCCGAAGGCAGAGGCTTTAACCCACTGAGCCACCCAGACACCCCGATCAGAACCATCTAAAATCACATACAGGTAAACTGGCTTGGAAAGAACATACGGGAGAGCGGGTACAGACGTCACTTTAAAACGTTCTCGATGTTAACATACTTTCAGGATAATTTCAGTTTCAAAGTACACTGACTACAGACCATGATCAAAGAATGTGGAAACACTCTACTGAACGTGGCAGCCAGGACAAGGACTTCCGTCTGCTTCTTAAGCTGCTCGATGGGGGAGGAAAGGCTCGGGGAAGACAACACTCTGCAGGGGCTGGGCTCCCCACCCCGCTCACCAGTGAGTCATGACCAAGTCACGGCCCTTCCAGAATCCCCAAGTCACAGACAACCTTCATTTAAAAACAATGGGTCACAGATTTATTTTTAAGAGCTCCGTTTTAGGGGTGCCTGGGTGGCTCAGTGGGTTAAGCCTCTGCTTTTGGCTTAGGTCATGATCTCAGGGTCCTGGCATCAGGCTCTCTGCTCAGCAGGGAGCCTGCTTCCCCCTCTCTCTCTTGCCTGCCTCTCTGCCTACTTGTAATCTCTCTCTGTCAAATAAATAAATAAAATCTTTAAAAAAAAAAAAAAAGAATGTTTAAAAAAAGAGAGAGAGCTCCGTTTTGGAGGACATGTATTCACTGTGACTATGATGTTATGCTCACAAGAGTGATTCATCTTCATGGAGGCATTATCTCAGATTAAAAGTGGGAAGAGTCTTCCAGGAGGAAATACAAAAAAAAAAAAAAAAAATCCCACAAAAACTGGTTAGGGCATTTAAGAGAAATTTACTTTGTATCAGAGGCTACAGTGTATTCCTTTGATCTACAAAACCATGTAAAGCTCCACAGAAAGGAAAAAGAACCGAGAGTCTAAGATCTCCTCGTCGCAGAAAGGAAACAAGGCTTTGTGATAGCAGCTTCAGGGTTCTGACTCAGAAAACCTTCAATCCCTCAGGTTTACCGAGGAGAAAAAAGAACACAAGAGGGGAAAACATGTCCCTTAGAGGAAAAGGAACAATCTGTGAGAAGGGCGACACAAATCCTCCCCAAACCTTACAACTCTCAGGAACTCGGTGTTGGGAAGAAGCAACAAGACCAAGACCGGGGGTGAGACCAGGGAGGAGTCTGCATGGTTCGGGGTTCAGCACTCGCCAGTGCAGGGAGATATGCAAGCCATCACCTCCTTTTTTCCTGGGCTTCACCCCACCCAACTAGAGCAACCCCTCCTTCAACAGGATCCCAGCGAACAGGGAAAGAATGAACAAACAAGGAACATCAGCCAAAGCTTCTTTGCACTGCTCAAGGGCATACAGCCCTTTGACCCAGCCACGGCTGCCGAGTGCAGAAGGGCTAGAAACGACCAAAGGGACCAAAGGCTGCCGAGTGCAGAAGGGCTAGAAACGACAAGCCAATCATCCCCACATCCTGGGATCTTCCGCCACGCCTCCTCACAGGTGGGCCTCTCCGTGGACCAGCGCTCCGCCTGGTTCCCCAGCCTGCATGCCCTTCCCCGCTCCCCAGTGTCCCCATGGGTAGCCACAGGGGTCTCAGGGGAACCTGGGGGGAGGGGGCACACCTCCCAGTGCTGCATCCTGGCCCTCAGAGACCAGCCCGGCCTCATGTCAGCTGTCAGGGCACCCTGGCTTCCCAGCCACGAGGACTCCGGCCTGGAGTTTCCTCTCAAGGCCACAGGAGACCGTGAGTCACGCCTACCAGCGCTCTGGTCAGAGTCTGCGACGCTAACTGCGCTGCTTTTTATTACGGCATTGTTTACAATCAGTCCATCAGTTTCCATCGGCCACATCTGAGTTAAAGCAAAAGCATAAAATCATCACCAATGGATTTTTTTTTTTTACTCTTTTGGTCAGGACAGCAAGTTAGTGGAAGTTAGAAATCAACACCCCAGAAGTGTCAACAGCGAGCTGGACAGCACTGAAGAGGGAGTCCCCCAGGCACCCAATGTCATGCAGAGAACACGGTTATCCTCCAAGACCACCTCCATTCCAGAAAAAAAATTATATGGCAAATACAAAGTGGCGACTTTGAGAGAAAAATCCTCTATGGAAAAATCGTGTTGTCTCAGAAAGCTACCCGCTGCTTTCAGATGTCTGATCACCTCCGCACTAGGTGCCCGTAAGCCGATGGCACCGCCACCTCTGGGCCTCACAGGACTGGTGTCCTCCCGACATCTGTCCCTAGGGAGAAGCTCCTGGCTCTGTCCCCTCTCAGCCCCAACTGCTTGTTGACCTAGACGTGTGTCCCACCTGCACCCACTAGGATTTCCTAAGCACCTACTAGGCCAGCACAGGCGTGGCCCAGAAAGGCAAGGGAGGAGACTAAGACATGGGGCAGTTCCCAGAGACACATCTGGACAGAGGCTGAAGGAGCCACCTGGAAACTCTGGGGGAATACGCCCCACACGAAGGCCACACATGGGAATGACCAGAAAGAAGGGGCAGTATACCAGGAACGCAGGCAGGCACGAATAAGGGCTGGCTGACCGGGGCCCGGCAGGTGGAAAGCAAGCAGGCTTTCCAGTTTCTAGTACAGTAGAGGTCACTAGAGGGGGTCTCAGAATCCGGTTGCCAGACCAGTGGCATCAGCATTATTGGGGGACCTGTCAGAGCAGAAAGTCTCAGCTGCAGCAGCCCCCCTGGCAGAACTCCTGAATAGGAAGCCCTTGGGGTGGGCCCGCCACCCCACTACCCTACTAGTGAGAAGCACGAGCTTTAAGGGTTATGTGCAAGGGTGGGAGGACCCTGCTTTCAAAACTGTCCAGGTGACCTGGGCGCATAGTGACCCGCCCCACACACGTTAACTGTCGCCGCACCAGGAGGTACCCCAGAAACAGGAACCGTGTGGGAACACCACACACTCACCGACACTCACATTTATCTTTGCATAATTCATCTTTCAGGGAACTTCATTTACATCATGTGCTGCACAATCACGACCTCAAATCACCAAATAAGAAACCTAAAAACGCACACTTTTCCTCACTCATCTCCCTGGTTTAGCTCACCTGTTCCCTACACCCTGTCCCTTAGTGTCCACGTCATCCCCATGCTTCTAGAATGATTCAGAGACCCTCCAGCTGCCTCCAACCCCTCCTACATGTACACCCGTCCAGCCACAAGGAAACTTTCTCTTGGCTTCTCTGACCCCCCCCCCCCCACACACACACACAGTTGTTTACAGCCGGTCTTATCTGCCTCGCTCTGTATAAATTCCTTGAGGACAGAGGTGTTGACCCTGAAAGGCTTCCTCCACCCCACAGGCTATCTCAGACTTCACACACACACAGCAAGCTGACAGCACTTGCCCCAGAGGTGACAGGCAGGGGCAGCTGCAGGGCCCGGGGGTCCAAGCTCCACAGCCCAGGACAGTCAGCAGGAACAAGAGTGGGGGCAAGAGCAGGGGCTGAAGCTAATGTGCCGTGTAACTTCGAAGGGAGCTTTTCCAAACCAGACTGGGCTCAAAACGAGAAACAAGGCATTCTGCTCAGAGTAACTGAAGAAATCTGTTTTCTCCTGTTCAGCCACGCCCCAAAGCCCAACTTGGATCTCAAATTCCAATCGCAAGCAGCAGAGCAACTCCCTTTAAGCCATCTGCTTTCAGTATCTGCTGTAAACAAACACAGAGAGCAAAAAGGAACTAAACACAGTCTGTAAGTAGGTCAGTGCCAGCCCGACCCCCGCTCTCCGCTCATACTTCCTCCGCACTGAGCTTGGCTGCTTCGTGGGTGCAGGAACCACTGCATGGAAAGGCACTTTTTCATCCTACGTCTTGCTTTTCCTCCACTAAACACACTATGTCTCAGACCCGCCCATGAGGCCATGAGATCAATCAATCCACTGCCCCCAGGTCTCCCCCTTCTGCCTCGCATTTTGTAATCAAAGTGTTCCTCCATTCTCAAAGAGTCCAGCTCTGGGAACTCTCTAAGAAAGCCCAAAAGCCAATCGTGGACATAACTATAGGTGAGCGAGAACTACCCTCACCAAAGAGAATCGAAAGAAAGAACACTCAGGGGCACCTGGGTGGCTCAATCGGTTGAGCAGACGTCTGCCTTCAGTTCAGGTCATGATCCAAAGGACTTAGGATCAAGTCCCACGTGGGGTTCCCTGCTCAGCGGGGAGTCTGCTTCTCCCTCTGCCCCTTCCCCTGCTCGTGTTCTCGCGCTCTCTCTCTCTCTCAAATAAATAAATATAATCTTAAAAAAAAAATGAAGACCATTCATGCACTCCAGCAATATCAGGTCCCCAATGAGTGTCAAACCGTGTGCCAAGCCTCCCAGAGCTGGCGGGGCACCGCGGGGTGGCAAACAGACAGGCCGCACGTGGGAGCCTCCTCGGGGAGGTACACATGAGGTCCGGGGAAAGCAGGAAGCAACCATTCCCTTTCAAGGAGCGCCATGGAACCGGAAACTGAAGGCTGAGTGAGACGAGCAGGAAGAGGAACATCCAGACCGGAAAACCTCATCCCGGGCTGAGGCCCAGCAGCGCACGAACACAGCGTCGCTGCCGTCCCGGAGCTGGCGCAGCCGGAGGGCAGGAGCAAGACTGGACAAATACACAGGGACCAGTCAGTGCTCAACCCGTGGGGCACAGACGTGCTGCAGAAACTGTCAGCGTGTACACTTGGCCTCACCCCCCCCACACACACACAGTTACGGCAAGGTCAGAGGGCGCAGGGGCAAGGTCAGAGGGCGCAGGGCACATCACGAACAGAAGCATGGAATAGAGGACAACCTGCCGTGAGCAGAAGGAACGCAGATGTCCGGCCCCACCAGCAGTCCTCGAGCAGATCCCGGGGGGGGGGGGGCACATGGACAAGGCAGGAAGCGCATCTTCTGGAACAGGTACACAACTCCAACAGCAGGCCAGAGAGTGGTGGCGCGAGCAGATGCTGACTTGTCGGGTGTTTTGTGTCTTTCTATCACTTGCACTGTGAGGCTCAGTATTCGGATGGTGAGGCTCAGGAAAACATGGGCAGGTACCCTTTAGAGTTGAGGCAGCTCTAACCCTTATTTCCCAGATGGCTGGCTACTATGTATTTGTCAGTAAAAGGAAGATATCTCTGATTTAAAAAAAACAATCGGTAAAGGGACTTAGAGGTAAGCCTGTCGGAAGCTGCCAAGGCCATAGAGTCACGGGGTCAAAAGGACAGCTGTTGTCAAACATTTTTAAGGTTAGGGCTTCCTTCAGAAACTGGACTTGCCCAACTCGGTTTTAAAGAACCACAGTAACTGTGTGCTCCTCTCGAGCTCTTCAGAGCTCTGGGATTCTAGACAAAGTCTGGTTTCTCTCTAGACCCACAGGAGGGAGCCTGTGCAAGGGCGGCAGTCCTCCCTGCTCCTGCCTGGTCTTACTCCCCACCCTGGGGAGGCACTGCTGCTTCTCTCACCCCAGGCCTTCCCCAGGGCCCAAGCACAGAGCACTGAAGCAGGTGACACACGTGTCCATGGAGTTTGCGGAAATCAGTGAAGGGAAACCCCACCAGAGTGGATTCTGGATGCAGATGGGGAGGAGGAGCCACACCACTCAAGGTAATCATGGACCCACCAGAAGAACCCTCCCCAGAGAAGGATCCCAAATTCCAGGCCCCCACAGGGAAAGGCTGGCACCACATCTCCTACAGGAAGTGAGCTCCCCAGCAGTACAGACGGGGACGAACCACCATCACCCCAAACTCCTATGTTTCTCCAGTGGACTTTGCTTCAGAACAACCCTCCCAACTTCCTCCTTCTTATCCACAAAACCACATTTCTCTCCCTTGTGTGTTGACCTGCCTGTGGTCTTGCCAAAGCTTGCATGTCCCAAACTGCAATTCTCTGCTATTCCCAAATAAACCACTCTCAGGGGGAAAGTGACTGTTTTATTTAAGGTTAACAAGCTCACAACTAGTCACACTACCAGCTGGGCCCTCGCTGTTATAAGGTACAGCTCTTCCTCATTTTAGATGGCTGACTGTGGACCTTCCTCAGGGGGCCTCGAGAGGCCTTTCTTCTCCCCGCATCCCCAGGCCGATCCCCTCAGGCACCTGCACAGCCCACTGCCCACACCAACGCAGGAGTCTTCCCTAGTCAATGAGATGTGGTTCCCTTCTCCTGCCACCACGCCCCCGGGGAACTACTGCACCCCACCTCAGTGCCACCTGAGCCCATTTCCCCTGCTCTCACTTCCACCCTCGGCACCCTCCCCGCTGCCCACGAAGCACTAGCCTCCCGGGCTGCACTGTGTCCTCCAGGCCTGCGCCCCCGGCCCAGCGACTGCCCACATGACGTACAGGACCAGCTCCTCTTGAGCACTTGGGTCCCAGCTAAACTGTCACTTCCCCGGTCCCCCAGTATAAAGCAGCCATCCCAGCGGCAGGATCCTACTGGAATCCCACTCCCCGTGTTTCTTTCTTATTCTCCCCGTCCTCCCCCACCACCACTACCCCCCACTCACCTCCACGGGAGATAAGCTCCCTGGACCCGGTCTTATCCTCTCCTTGTATCCGGGTTCTCAGAACAGTGCCCAGAACACGGCGGCCAGGCCCCATGTATCTGCAGGGCAGATGCTGGCCTGAACAGCCACCAAACACAACCCACAGGTTAATACAGAAAGACAAAGAACAATGATCTAAGATGATTTCATCCAAAATCAGTCTCTAGGGGGTGCCTGGGTGGCTCAGTTGGTCGTTAGCATAGGGTTCCCCACTCAGCAGGAGTCTACTTCTCCTTCTGCCCCTCTCCCCAACTACCCCACCCCAGCTCGTGCTCTAGTGTGCTCTCTCGCGCTCTCTCTCTCTCAAATAAAATCTTTAAAAACCAAACCAAACCAAAGCAAATCAGGCCCTAGTTTACATCTGACAAATTCATCTCAATAAGCTGGATCACTACTCCTCACTACAGAGCCAGCACTGTCCCTCAGCGTCCTCCCCGACTTCCTAGCACCAGTGGCGCGCATCAGGTCACTGCTGTACCACTCCGCCCCCGGAGCCGGCTGAAGACTGAAGGCTGGGGACGGCACTCTCCCCGCGGACGCTGTACGTCCCCCCCATCCTCCACGTCTCCCAGTGCACCCATCCACTTCTGTTCCTTCTCCCTGTTTACAAACATCCTCCAGAGAATTAGGACTCCACACGCCTCCTTCAAACGGTGGCTGCCCGCCCCCAAACCCCGCCAATGCCAGGGGCTGAGATCTCCGTGAAGTGTTAGAGGCACAAAAACAACACGTACTGAGGTGTTTCTTTGGCACAGGGACAAGGTGGTCACCTCCCTGTCATTCGAAACTTACTAATCTCACCCAGTTTAGGTTTAAATGTGGAAAGATATCTGTTCTCCTTTTGCCACTTCAAAAACAATTGTAGTTATGTTCTGAACACTAATGTTTGAGGTTATCATTCACCAAAAGAACAGGATGGCCACTGCGTCCCATACAGCGTATACAGAAACAGTCTAATGTAGGCACCGCCACCTACCTCAAGGAATATCTGTCACAGGCAGGCCTGGTTCATATCTCATGTCTGCTGAGTGATCAGGAGCAAATTCCTGAAAAACTTTGAGCTTCAAATTCCTCATCTGTGGAATGAGGAGGAGAAGACACACTTCACAAGGTCACCAGGAAATTCAATGGGATGACCAACCTAAAGCAGGGGGCACAGTGTGGGGCACAGACAGGGTCTCAGGGGAAGCTCCTTCCCCTTCCCTGGGAGGGACACCAGAGCACAGGGCCTCCAAGCCCCCCGCTCTGCTCACAGAATCACTCATTCCACAGGGTGGGGGTGAGGGTGGGGGGTATTGGTGAGCTGTGCTATCCCTCTTCCATTATTACCACCAGCACGTACAACTGGAATTCCAGACTCCTTGATTCCTGACGGTGTTCCTCTACTTTCCTCAAGTTGTGTCTCGGACACTTCTATTTCAAGTGTTTGAAATGTAATTGAAGTACTAAGCTAAAAATTTGTTTCTACAGAGATCACTTAAGTTTGCACTGCAGAATTAATAGTTATGTATTTACTGGCCAAATGAGTATTTTCGAAGAAAATCTAGTTCTCTTACCATCCCAATAAACTATGTGGTTTGGTATAAATTTTATGCAGAAAAAACTAGAAAATGACCACAAGTTGCTGAGTCTGGGCAACTACTTTTCCTACACAAGATCTATTTAGAATGTGCATTTCTTTGCTGAAAGGACTTTCATTTGTTGGGACAATATACAAAATGTTTTTGGGGCCCTGCCTCCACGTCACCCAGTGCTTCTGAAGGGTCCCCTACGAACTACAGCTCCTCTTGGCTCTCCGCAACAGAATGTAAAACGTTAATGTCTTACTCAGCACTCCAAAATAAGTATACATTTCATACACAATCTGTCATCTGTGTTTTCTTTTCTCAATTACATCTGATTAGAGAAAAAATGCTCTCTTCAGAACACAGCACACCATCGAAAAGCAAGTATTTCAATCATGTTTAACTTGGTTAAGTGGCAAGAGCAGAAAAGAACACTCTGGATTCCTAAACTCTCCCACCCCACTCTCCTTATCACTTCACACTTAGTAGAGATTGGGGAGAGGTTCACAATCTGGGACGGCATATCCCACCAAAAGGCCCTGGTATGCTGTCCCCACGGAGCTGGAGAGAGGCCACACGACACAGGAGCGCCAAGAACGGCATGGAGTTAGCTTCAGACAGAGTTTTTAACCAGTGCCACAAACTATCACAGATTACCAAGAGATAAAGGTCTATAGTATTCCTTAAAAGCTTCAGGGGGGAAAAAAAAACAGG
Source organism: Enhydra lutris kenyoni (assembly GCF_002288905.1). NCBI lineage: Eukaryota > Metazoa > Chordata > Mammalia > Carnivora > Mustelidae > Enhydra > Enhydra lutris. The sequence continues at coordinate 30,869,435 of NW_019154108.1, read as the reverse complement.
TTTTGTCTTACTGTTTCTACTTTCTACAGATGGGGGACAGGGGACAGGAACTGGGAGAGAAAACAGTTCTTCCTAGAAACAGTATATGAGTAAATGACCCTCCGTTCTCATGCCTTCCAGATAAATAAATTCCCTTTAAGTTAACTGTTAAAATACAAGCTCCTGTAAGCTTGTGCTAATGTTCTTTAGAAAGTCTAAACCACTTCCCTGAAACAGGGAAAGATACAGAAAAATTTTAATGCATTTCAGCTTTGAATGAATATCGAAGTCACAAGGCAACAAATCTCACTACAGCACAGAAAATGTGAGGTATTTACCACATTTTTTTAAAAAGAGATGATTTGGGGCGCCTGGGTGGCTCAGTGGGTTAGGCTGCTGCCTTCGGCTCAGGTCATGATCTCAGGGTCCTGGGATCGAGCCCCGCATCGGGCTCTCTGCTCAGCGGGGAGCCTGCTTCCTCCTCTCTCTCTGCCTGCCTCTCTGCCTGCTTGTGATCTCTCTCTGTCAAATAAATAAATAAAATCTTTAAAAAATAAAAAAATAAAATAAATAAAATAAAAAAAATAAAAATAAAAAGAGATGATTTAACAGCCTTTGAGAATTACAATTCTACAAAGCTAGAGAACTTACCTTAAACTTTATCCTGGAGTCAAACCAAGCTAAGTTGCTACATTACTACTCAACAAGGAGAAATTCTTTCACCTTGTGGTATTATCCTATGAATACAATGTTCTAAAGCTGTAACTCGAAAGCTTTTTAATTTCAACACATAATTTCAGTTTGGAAGATATGTGCAAATAAGACCACCCTTTCATAGGAAAATAATACAAGTATTTAAGCAGAAGTCCTGCCTCTGGTCTGTAAGTTGCACAAGGTGGTTTCCTCTAGAAACACAAATCCTACCAACCAGCCCTCAGATTGCCAAAGAAGATGCGGCGAGAACCCAATTTTTTTGTCCTAGACTCCCCTAACTAGAAGCTCACCCAATCGGGTATTATCTTACAGCATCACAGAATAACTAGAAATAATTAGGACACTCTGCAGCCCTAGAAAATGCCACAAACTTAAAACTTAAATCATGCTCAGGTCAACTGAGCTTTTGAAAATAATCTGTCCTTTTCTTAAAGTCATGATTTGTATCAGGGCCACACGATGAGACTCAGTCAAAGAGAACACTAGACTAAGGCCCTGGGAAACTCATTTCCCAAGTCATTAGGGGTAAACAGGCCATCATGATTTCATTTGAAAGTATTAATGTAGGGGCACCTGGGGGGGGCGCTCAGCCGGTGACGTGTCTGTCTGCCTTGGGCTCAGGTCGTGCTCCGGGGTCCTGGGACCTGCCTCTCCCTCTGCTTCTTCCCCCACCCCCACTTGTGCTTTCTTGCCTTCTCTCTCCCTCTCTGTCAAATAAATAAATTAATTTTTTTAATTAAGTGTTAATGTAAACAGGAAGCTGCAAATATGTGATTGCAACGTAAAGTTACTCTTTGGGCTACTTTGCCAAACTGCCCGCCATGTCGGTGCTGTGGCCACCAGGCCCATGTGGCTACTTAGATATAATTCACACTAAATAATTGTTTAAAGACCAGTTGTTCATCCCAGCAGCCGTATCTCAAATGCTGTACCTGCAGGTAGCCGGTGGCCACCATAGGGGAAGGCTGGTGGCCACCACAGGGGACAAGACGGACACAGCACAGTTCTGTAACAGCCAGACACGTGTGTAACACACGGTATCTACCATACAGACAGGCAGATTCAAGTCCTCCGACCTTCCATGGGGCACCACACAATACCTCGTGGTTTTGTGGGCAGTTTTGTTTGTTTTTATTCACCATTTCGATAGCAGGCACAAACAGGAATTTTTGTAAAGCTACATCTAAAAGAAGCAGTGAACAACGCTTTGAGAGTTGGCTAACTCATAAAGACATTTCTGAATACAGGCTCTGCTTACATACAATGGCTTCGCAAAATAAAAGTAATGAAAAAACATAGCTGGTATCATTTTGAATAGTTGAGAAATTTTCTTTGCAATAATTATCTCTCTCTATCTGATAATCAAATACAGTGAGGAAGGCTCAACTAAAAAGCCATACTCAACCTACAAACGATGCTTTCTGCGATGAGGAAAATACGGTGTCAAGTAGGAGAAGTTAATCAGTTTCTTCTTACCAAGTGGAAGAAATATCAGAGAATCAGAGATGCTTTGGTGGGTATCTGAAAATGGGTGTTAATTATCACTCCCGCTCGGCCACACCCTATCATTACCTCTGCCCTGATACTCAGCTGTTTGCCTACTTATTTTTAGTTAGCCTACTAAAATGCACCTTCCCCCTATGGTTTTGGGTCCAATTATCACTTCATGTCCCACATGAAAATCACTTACTTCTCTACCATTTGGTGAGAAAATACAGAGACACCATTTATTTGCACATTTTTAATATAATGCTGTCTAAACAGCAAGCTGTTGTCTTTAGAATGCCTAGAAAAGCAAATCAAGGAATGTGCTTAGTGCCAGAGAACCGCACAAGTAAAAATGGTTAAAATGGAAACTTTTGTTATGTACATTTAACCACAAGAACAAGAAAAAAAAAGCACACCAAGACAACTGTCTACATGCTGAGACAATCCATTTTTTCAGAGGAAGCACACGGCTTTTCCCAATAAATTGGCTAGAATTTTTCAAAGTAAGAAAATATGAAACTTCCCTCAACGTTAAAATTAAAATCCAGGTATAATGGGGCGCCTAGGTGGCTCAGTGGGTTAAAGCCTCTGCCTTGGCTCAGGTCCTGATCCCAAGGTCCTGGGATTGAGCCCCACATCAGGCTCTCTGCTCTGCAGGGAGCCTGCTTCCTCCTCTCTCTCTCTCTCTCTCTCTGCCTGCCTCTCTGCCAACTTGTGATCTCTGTCTGTCAAATAAATAAATAAAATCTTAAAAAAAAAAAACCCAAGTATATTAAAAGCCAAAGATGAGAAATATATTTAAGAAAATGGGTTTATTTTCCAGTACCCAAGAAACGACAGGATAAAGACACACCTAATACAATGGCACTAAATGAAAACTTGCCTCCCGTTTGTAGGGACCCCAGGCATAAGAAGCTATGGTTTCACCAGGATTGCAAATCCCACACAAGCTGGACGCGGTACTGAGTGCTTCAGGACTAGCAACCCTAATCCTCCGACCCCCTCTAAGACCTCCATAGGATCCTAATCCCCATTTTACAGATGCTGAACCTGAGACAAATCACTTTTTAAAAGAAGATGGTTCTTGGGGCGCCTGGGTGGCTTAGTGGGTTAAAGCCTCTGCCTTCGGCTTGGGTCGTGATCCCAGGGTTCTGGGATCAAGCCCCGCACTGGGCTCTCTGCTCAGCAGGGAGCCTGCTTCCTCCTATCTCTCTGCCTGCCTCTCTGCCTACTTGTGATCTCCGTCTGTCAAATAAATAAGTAAAATCTTTTTTAAAAAATAAAATAAGATGGTTCTGGTCACAAAAGTCGTAGCTGAAGTAGTGAGGTCCTGGCAGCTTCTGGCTTCAGCGCTGCCCCCCACACTGGGGAGTCCGTGCTGAGGGCGATCAGAAGAACCATAACACTCACTAACACAGAGTCTCCAGAGCAACATAACCTTTCATAGATTCGGATCATCTGGTATATAGCAGGGACAAGGAAAACTCTCCTAAGTTTTAAGAAAGCCCAAAAGATATCTTGACATGAAACCATCCTTAAGATATCCCATTGCAACAACCAACACTTATCTTGCTCCTATTTTTAGGAAAATTCAGAGACAACCTGCAAAAGCCATTTCAAGAGAAAGAAATATTAAAAAGGGGGGGAGGGAAGAAATGTAAATCGAAGGGATAAATATTTCAATAGCAAACTCCTTCACCTTCTTCCATGGTCCATATTCTAATACGTGGCATTTGCATCACAAACCTGACTTTGTAACCAGGTATTAAACTAAAACAGGATGCAGACCGCTCAACACTTTCCAATTCCTTGAATCCTGGCAGGACAAAATGCCCCAAACCATCAAAACTCAACAATGAATCCCGATAAACTAAGTTTGCTGACTGTGAACATTTAGGATGCCCTCCCAAGACTTTGCGGGAGGGGTGAGGGTGGTGAACCCGGACGACGACGACCACTTTCTACTCTGTACCTGTAACTGCAAGTGAACACGATCTGTCCTCACTCCTTTCTACAGATGGGGTAATGCGGTAAAAGTTGCTAGCTTCTTTGTCTCAACACACGAAGCCATAAGGAAACAGCAAGGGCCACAAAATGACCCCGGTCCGGGGGAGAGGCGCGAGCACAACTTGGGGGGGGGGGCAGGGGACACAGGCACGAGCCCCCAGCCCAGCCCCCCCTCCCACTCCCACCGCGGGAGCTGAAGGAAAGCACCACTTCACTCCAGCGTCTGCCCTGGGGGGCCAGAGCCTGGGGCGGGGGGTGGGGGGGCCAGCCTTCAGGAGCGGGGACTCGGAGGGTTGGCTGGGGGAGACCGGAGGCTCTAGGATTGGAGGCCAGGTTCAGAGGATTCAGCGGGTTGGGGAGTCGGGGGGGTCTCGTGGGGCCAGAGGCTGGGGGCCAGGAGGTCCAGGGGGCTCGTAGGGGGGCGACTCGGGGGTGCCGGAGATCAGACTCGGGGGGGGGCGGGGCGGGAGGATTCGGGGGATTCAGGGGGCCGGGTACTCCGAGGGGTGGGTGGACAAGGGGTACGGGGAGGGCCGGTGGTTCGTGGGGGTTTGGGGGGTTTGGGGGATTCATGGGGCCGGGGAGTCGAGGGGGAACAGGGGAGACCAGGGGTTCGTGGGGGGTTGGGGGGGTTCGGGGATTCATGGATCCGGGGACTCGGGAGGGGGAACGGGCGGGCCAGGGGTTCGTGGAGGGCTGGGGGTTTCGGGGGATTCACGGGGCCGGGGACTCGGGGGAGGGGAGTGGGGGTTCGTGGAGGATGGGGGCTCCGTGGGTTCGGGGGTATTTTGAGGGCGGGGCAGCGGGGTGGGGCGGCTGGGGAGGGTTCGGGGGATTCCGGGGCCGGGGACTCGGGGGGGGGGGGGGGGGCGGGGGGGTCGTGGGGGGGGGGGGGGGGCTCAATAGGACTGGGGGGATTCGCGGGGCTCGGGGGGGGGGGCCGTGGACCGAAGGCGCCGCGGGCACTCAGGTCTCCCGCGACACGACACTCGGGCTGCCATCGCACACCGAGAGCGAAACCCAACCAAAACTAAGGCAAGGGCAAGTTTGATGCCTGTTTCACTCCCACAAAAAGTTTTTTAAAAAGACAAAGCAACCGAGACTCCGGGCCCTGTTCTCGACGCTCAAGGAGCGCACCAAGTGAGGACCCCGGCGGAGATCGGAGTAAACTTTCGGCGGCTGCTTGCCCGCGGCTCACCACCGGCTAGGGGCCGAGGGCTGGGGACTGCGCCGGGGGGTGAGGGGGGCCGAGGGTGGGGGCTGGGCCGGGGACCGCGGCCTGGGGACCCGGAGCCGGGCCGCGCCGCCCGCAGCCCGGCTCGGCTCCCGCGCCCTTCCGCGCCCGCCCGCACGCTTACCGGCATCATCTTGGAACCGAACCGCATGGGAGCCGCGGCCCGGGCCGAGCGGGGCGCCCGGGTCTCGGGAGCAGGGGGCGGCGGCGCAGGGCGAGGCTCCCGAAAGGCCGCCAACCTGTTGCGAGGCGGCCGCTGCGTGGGCGGTCCGCCGAGCCCTCCCCGCGGGCGGGGGCGCCACGGAGCCCCGGGCCCACCCCCAGCGGCCCCGACGCGGCTTTGTCTCCTCCGCGCCCACGACGGCCCGCGAGCCCTCTGCGCTCCGCCCCCCGCGCGCGGCGGTGGGGGCGGGGCGGGGCCGGGAGCGCGCCTGCGCGGGCGGGACCGGGAACGCGCCTGCGCGGGCCAGGCTGGGGTGGCTGGCTCGGCGGCCGGCTGGGCGCGGGTTCGCAGCCTCCGCCTTCATCCCTCTGCCCGTCGCCCAGGTTCCATGGGAAAACTCTTGTCTGACTCGCTTTCACTAAGTAAAGGAATACACTAAAAATTACTTCAATGGTAGAGCGTACATATTTTTGCTGTAGTCAATAAACAAGCCTCCAAAACGGTTTAAAGTGTGCCGAGCAGCCTTGTAAGGAACCGCTTTTCTGCGGCTCTAGCCGGTCCGGCCCTCCGCCTGTAGCGGGGCGCGCTTCCCCAGCCCCGTGGCGGGCGCGCGCTGGGGGAGGGGCGGCGCGGCCTAGCTGAAGCCGGGGTCGGACGGACAGCCCCTGAGGAGGATGGGCACTCCAGTGGGGGAACAGCTCCCGTGCGGGGCAGCCCCCGAGGTGGGGCTCCGGGGAAGAGCTGGGGGAGCCCCTGTGGTGGGGACCTCCGATGAGGAGCTGGGGGAGCCTCCGTGGTGGGGACCTACGAGGAAGAGCTGGGGGGCAGCCCCGTGGTGGGGGGCTCCGGGGAAGAGCTGGGGGCAACCCTCGTGGTGGGGGGCTCCGGGGAAGAGCTGGGGGCAGCCCCCGTGGTGGGGGGCTCCGGGGAAGAGCTGGGGGCAGCCCCTGTGGTGAGGGGCTCCGGGGAAGAGCTGTGGAGCAGCCCCCGAGTCGCGGGAGCTCCAGTGGGGGGTCCTCCCGAAGTGCCTCCTCCGCAGCGAGGCTGAGAAGTGAGGCCAGCGAGGAGAGCACCTGCCGGTGCCCAGCTCCAGGACTGGCAACTCTTTCTGGGTCCGGCACCCCCCTTCCCAGATATCCCTAAACCCCGTGTCGCGCACCACCCCCCCTTTATACCGGAAATAGTGAAGAGCACCTGACTCCATTAGAATGTAAACGTCTCCAAACCTGCTGTGTGAAGTCTAGGTAGGTTGGGCGGACCGTCGTCCAGAGTTAAGCAAAGCGGCTCTGTCGCTGCGTTGGTTCAGTGCTCATCCATCGCCTGCCGCCTGTTCTGAGCGCTGCCGTACGCAGATGCACAGAACAAATATTGGATGAGCGGTGAAACCAATAGCGAAGTGTATCAATAATCAATGATTACACAAATTACCAGTACGGTCCTAAGGACAAGATTGAAGGAGGTCGGGGGAAGAGCCTGCAGGTACAACTCTTAAGAGGGTGGTCCAGGAGCACCCCCCAGGACAGAAGGCTTCCAGGCGGAGGCACTGGCCAGTGCGAAGGCCTCCGGGCAGCCTGTCTGCGTCGGTTGGGAGGGGGGGTGTGCCAGACAGCTGCAGAGACCGTAAGGGGCCGGCGGAGTGACACCCCCACCCCCCACTCCGGACTTGAGGGCTCAGTGGAGAGCCCTGGGAAGGTCTGTAGCACACGATCTAACTCTTATTTCACTGGGATCACGCTGGTGGCTGTGCGAACCGTTGGACTTAGGAGAAGATGTAGGAAGCTCTTGCAGTCGTCCAGGCCAAACATGGGAGTGGCTTGGGCAGTGGCCTGGTAGTGCGGGTGCTTAGCTTTGGGATGCGTTTTGAAGAATTCCCTGACAGGTTAGCTATGGATATGAGAGAAAGAAGTCAAGGGTAAGTCCAAGATGTTTGCCCCGGAGGATGAAGCTGCCAGCAGCTGGGGCAGAAGACAGCAAGCGGGGCATCCCATCCCACAAGGATCCTCGTTGGCAACTGGCAGCTCATAAACGGACCCTTGAGCACTTAAAAAAAAAAAAAAACTGGCCTCATATACATGGGTTTTCATTCTTTCTTTGCACAGAAAGAAATCTCAGCAACAACCTAAGATATCACTATCCACCTTCATCTAGAAAAAGAATTCTGGGCATCAGTCACTAAACTTCCCGTTCTCAATAGAGAACACGTCTCTTTACCACCCAGAAGCTGGTCACATGCTAGAGTACCTTACATTTCATATGAGCACCGGCAGCCCCCGGCTTATTCATAAAACGATCACAATGGAAATAGAGGCAAGGACAGAAGACCTGGAGTAAAATGGCCCGGTTCTGTTTCTATACTGCCTGGGGGACAGATAAGCCACATAACCGCAAGCTGGGTGGGGTGCCCCAAGGGGAGCTTGTACCCGGGGCACAGTACTTCTCCTCATCTGTTGGGCTGGAGTCCAGTGTTTGAGTTCCCAACAGCCTCCCCTCCCAGTTACCCCCTTTCCCATTTCCCTCAGCGGTCTGACCCCAGCCAGCCTCTCTCCTATCTCCTCCCCGAAGGTGAACCCCCATCTCCCTTGGACACTTTTCCCCCTTACCCTACTTCTACTCATGTGTCAAGTGCCCACCTCAATGGAAGGCTCTGGAAGTCAGGTTGAATGAATACCTCATCCCTATCCCGTAGCCATTTAAGGGTGTGCAGAAATGTATGAATGTACATATATATGCTCATTATATGCTTTATTTATTTATTTATTTATTTGAGAGAGAGAGAGAGAGAGAGAGAGAGCGTGAGCACAAGCCAGTGAAGGAGCAGAGACAGAGGGAAAAGAGAGAATCCCAAGCCGACTCCCTGCTGAGCGCAGAGCCCAACATGGGGCTTATCCCACCACCTTGAGATCATGACCTGAGCTGAAACCAAGAGGCGAAAGCTCAACAGAGTGAGCCCCCCAGGTCCTCCATTTGCTTTATTTATTTATTTATTTATTTATTTATTTGTCAATCATAATACTTACACCATGTGATATAGAAAAAAAACACAGTTTTCACCCCAACTGGACAAAATGGCAAAGACCAATTGTTATTCATTTATTCACTTATTTGTCTATGTTCAGCCCCAGTGTTGTCCTTCAGGCATAGAATGGATGGTACTTAATAATAATCGTAAGTTTACCATTCTCTCTCGTCTCTGCAGGTTTGGTAAAGTCTCGTCCCTGACTCCTGCTGTAGCCTCAGGGGGGTCTTCCCGAGCATCCTTGGGGGCTGTCAACACGAGTCCTCTTGTGCCCTCCGATCCACATTCCATCCTCGTGGTTGACAAACCATGGGCCAACCCTGGCTCTCCGCCTGATTGTGTATTGCCTATGAGCAAAAATGGTTTTGACATTCTTTAATGGAGGGAGGGGAGGAGTCCCAGAGAGAAGAGGAAGATTTTGTGACACATGAAAATCACATGAAATTCAAATCTCAGGATGGGGCCATGTGGTCGGTTAGAGGACGTGGGGGCAGGTGGTGAGTAGCACACGAATGGTTATTATACTTCTCTGTCTTCTTGGGTCTGCTCTACATTCTAGATAATACCATGTTTCTAAAAAAGAAACATGAAAGCCATGGGTGGCTTTCCATCACTATGGGGATCACCTGCGGTGAGCATGGCCCCTCGCCCCCCCACCCCAGGCCCAGCTCACCCCTGTTCTCCACGAGAAGGAGGGTGGGGGGGAGGAATAGCCCAGTGTGCACTTGTGTTCATGATAAAAGACTCAAAAATTGGTGACTTTACAGGACAAACTCAGGGCTCTGAAGACATCTGTCTGTGCTGTGGGCTGTACCTCCATGTGGTTTGAGGAATTCCCTGCGTCCCTGATAATGCATGGCATTCTTACTTCCTGTTGGCTGCTCTGTCCCCACCCTGGGCCTCCCCTCACTCACCCTTGGTGGTCCCACTCTCATCTGAAACTTGCCAGAGTCACCTTTATTTCACGATGCCTAAACATTTTCTGTCATGGGAGCGATGCTTGTCCCCTCCCTCTCCCAATGCAATTGTCACTGGACTTCAGGATGGGGCTCTCTGGGTTTCCCCCTCCTCCTCCTCTCCCTGCCTCTTCTCCGTGTCCTTGAGCCTCATTTTCCCCACCAGCCCTGACGCGAGGCTCAGGTCCTACCCTTTCTTGCTTTCCTCATACATCACAGTCCAAACTGTCACCAGCATACGGGGCCAAGGTCCACATTTCGGTCTGGTCTGCTCCTCAGGGCTCTAGAACCTCATTGCCAAATGCGGAAGCCGTGGGCCAAGTGTAGTGATGGAATGTGGCCAGAGCAAGTGAGAAGCTGAAGATGTGATTTTTTATAAATTTGAGTTCCAGTATAACCAACATACAGTGTTGCATTCGTTTCAGTTGGATTGGACAGTCCCGGGGACCCTGTCCGGTCCTGTCCAATGGCCAGCTTGACATCGCCGCGCAGCTGCCTCGAAGTGTGGCCACCACAGCTCATCGAAAAGCAAATGTATGGCCTTTCTCCCCAGTCCAGTCATCTTCCAGTACTTTCTGTCTCCAAGGATGGCACAGGTGCTCATTCACTCTCTCAAACCAGAGCTCGAGGCATCAAGCTGGACGTTTTCTCCGTCCCCTCTAACCTGTGCTCAGTCCTCTCTGGTTCCCAAATATATCTTCAGACTCCCGGTGTTTTATCCCCGCAAGTGCCTATCCAAAGTCCCACAAGTGCTCATGGACACCCCTGCTTCAAACCCTCTTTACCACCACCCCCAGTCCCTGCCCCACACCCTCTGAGACTCCGCCTCACTGTCTGTGCCCTCTTTGCTCTCCCCAGTACATGCTCCAGCCAAGCCCCAAGGCCCTCTCCTCCATGCGCCACACCACCTCCACATGTTCACATTGGCCTGCGTTCCTAGTGTTCCTGGTGTTACTCTGCAAACCACAGAGCAGGGACTTCTACCCATCCCTGCTTCCCGCTGATTGTTCACAGCCTACCACAGGGCCCAGGACATGGGAGCCGGGTGCACACGTGAATGAACAAGGGAGGGAATTAAATGAATGACTGGTTCCTTTGTCTCTAACGCATGTGGTTCAAGCCAGTGTCTCTGTCAGCTTACGGCCATACTAAATAGCACAGTCTAAGGGTGCCTGGGGGGCTGAGTTCGTGAATCAGCTGCCTTCAGCTCAGGTCATGATCCCAGAGTCCTGAGATCGAGTTCCACGTGGGACTCCCTGCTCAGCGAGGAGTCTGCTTCTCCCTTTGCCTCTGTCCACACCCCCCACCATGCTCTCTTTCTCTCTCTCAAATAAATAAATAAAATCTTAAAATATATATATATACATCATAGTCTAGGTGGCTGAAACTACAGGAATTTCTTTTTTCACTGGTCTGGAGGCTGGGAAGTCTGAGATCCAAGGTGCCTGCCAACCCTGTTCCCTGATGAGGCCTCTCTCCCTCGCTGGCAGACTGGCGTCTCAGAAGTGTATCCGCACGGGGCAGAAAGGAAAGTGAGGTCCCTGGTGTCTCTTCTTACAAAAGATTCATACAGGATCTCAATATGGGCCCGCCCCTCGTGACCGCACATGAATGTGATTCTCTCAACGACCCCACCTCCGAATACCACCACATTGAAGGGTAAGGCTTCAGCTTGTGAATTTTGGGGGGATACCACGAGGTCCATGGCACCCAGAGTGTTATCCTATCTTACGGCCTACTTATCACACCAAAGAGCCGTCCCTTAAATGCCTACAAGAGGCTCGGGTTGAACGAGGGTGAAAGGACCTAGGGAACCCCAAACCCATTGCTGATGGTTGGCCCCGGGCGTAAGCGCGTGTGAAGAACTATACAATTCTAGCATAACCTGAAAATAAAGAAAATCTGTTGAATGAGTTGGATTTCAGAAGCCTGAATTGAGGCTTAGCTATGGGCAAACAAGAGAAGTCTGGCCCAGCAGATCGCGATAGACATTTTCAAGTGCCGAGACATCACAAAGGCCACTGCCCGTCATCACGGGCCATCATGCCATGGCCTCTGTGGTCCCCCAGCACAGAAAGCTGTTAATTCCACGGAGAGGAATGTACACGCATGCCTTTCCGGTCTCTAGTAACATATTAGGTTGGAATGAATTGCGTTCTCGTCACTTAAAAACCATTTTAAACCATTTGTACATGGGCTTTATTCAAATATTTTTCAAGTGCCTGTGAACAACACACTGGTTTTGTAGATAAATGGCACGGCTCCTTTGGGAAAAGGACCAGTTCTTGGAGTTCTTGACATTCCCTTTCACCAGCACACACTTTTACCAGCAGTTAATTATTAAACGAAGGCAATCATGTTGCTACTTTTAAAATTTTTTTCCCAGTAGCCAAAGATAAACAATTAGAAAGGAAAAATCTCATCAGAAGGTTTTCTATACCAACACTTAAACCCCATCGTCGTCCAGTAACAATTAGGCATGAGCTCACATTTGTTATCCGTCAGCAGGACCGTATCCCGCTGTAAAAAAAAAAAAAAAAAAAAAAAGTCCACAGAGAAGGCAAACTTGGAAGAACTACAAAATTTGAAGCAGGAGGGGCGCCTGGGGGGCTCAGTCAGTTGAATGTCTGACTCTTGGTTTCAGCTCAGGTCTTGATCTCAGGGTCGTGTGTTCAAAACCCACATGGGGCTCCCTGCTGGGCATGGAGCCTACTTTTTAAAAAAAAGGGTGGGGGGGGCTCCCTGGTGACTCAGATGGTTGGGCAGCTGCCTTCAGCTCAGGTCATGATCTCAGGGTTGTGGGATGGAGCTCAGCTGTCAGGCTCCGTGCTCAGCGCAGAGTCTGCTCGTCCCTCTCCCTTCCCTGCGTGCTTGCTCGCACTCTCACTCAAACAGATAAATCTTTAAACAAATAAAAAATAAAAAATGAGCTTCCCTGAAGTTGGGTGTTTTCTATTCCATATACTTGAGGCCTTGATTTACTGGGAGGAAATTTTATTTCATTTAAGCAGTGTTTTATCGAGCGTCTACTACATGCGTAGTGATATGAAGCATATGGATAAGACGCGATCCGTGCCCCAGATGGCAGACGCTCAACTGACTGAGCCCCCCAGGGCCCCCGAAGTTAGATTTAAATTTTAACATTATTGTTTTTGCAGGTGTGAATACAGTTTTTAACCACATGCCAAAGTGCTTCCCTAGGGAGCCTTGTTCACACTTATCACGTGCACAGATTCGTCCCGTGTGCAATTTACAGGTGAAGCTATATCCCCCTCTTCTGAACGTCTGATTTTTTTTTTAAAGGTCTTTTTATGTGAATCATCTCCCCAAACAAACAAACAAAAACAAAAACAGGCCCGGGGAGCCTGGGTGGCTCAGCGGTTAAGCGTCTGCCTTCAGCTCAGGTCATGATCCCAGCTCCTGGGATCAAGCCCCGCATGGGGCTCCCTGCTCAGTGGGGAGCCTGTTTCTCCCTCTCCAGATCCCCTGTGCTTGTGGTCCCTCTCTCGCTATCTCTTTCTCTGTCATAAATAAATAAAGTCTTAAAAAAAAAAACAAAACAGAACAGGTCCTGTGACCAAACTGCCACTTGAGAATAAGTTTATTGCTCCTCTTCCCACAACTGGCCAGATGTGATCTCTGAAAACACCACAAAATCACGCAAATCAGGAAGTTCTGGTCTTTGTGGTCACTTTGAGGACACTCCTGACACCCCCCGGGCGGCCGAGGGGATGCACGTCAGAGAGCCAGCCAGCACCCGGGAGGTGTCGCTGTGGGGAGGTGGCCTGCACCATCCATCCCCACGATGCCACAGCTGGGATGGGCATCTGGCCATGGATCCCTCCCTCTTCCATAGAACCTCATTTATTTCACGGCTCTGTGCTTTTCCTTTCACGTTTTAAGCTCTTGACCTTGATGTGTCTTTCCATATTTAAATATAGTACATTACCCAGGTACGTCCTGGCACAAGAGTAACTCAGAGACATTGAGGAACTAGTACTGGGGATGACACATGGCAGGTCTGCAAGGCCAGTGGCCCCTCTTCTGGGGGGACAAGAGGCGCTCCCTGTAGGAAGGAGAGAGCTGGTTGGAAGGGGCCGAGGAAGGCCGTCTGGAAGAAGCGGTGCGGTGGGCCAAATTCTGGGAATGACCCCAGTGCCCCCCAGCCTTATATGACCTCATCCCCCCGAGCGTGAGTGGAATGAGTCCACGTGATGGTTTTACCTTCTCTGACACAAGGGAGTTGTCCGGGTGGGCCCGGGCAAAACACCGAGTCTCCTGCAGCAAGAAACAGACTTGAAATGTGGGGGGATCTCACCGAGGTGGTCCTGCTGCTTCTGAAATGGGAGTCATGCATGGGGGCCAGAGAGGGTGGAGGCCACCCTCACCAAGACAAGTGACCTTGCTCCTACAACAGCAAGGAAGTGAGGTCGGCAGGGAATCCAGATGAGCTGGAGAGCAGAGTGACCCCACAGCCTCCAGGGGAAAGCCCGTCAGCTGCCCCCTGGGGCCCCCGCCTGCTCAGCCAGTCACCTGTGTGGTGTATGGTAACTTGTATGCAGCAGTGGAAGGCTGACACCGGCGACGTGTGAGCTGCGCCCAGAGGGACAGATAGGCTTTCAGACGGTGAGAAGAAGCAAGGGGAGGGAGAGCAGGACCACATGGGGGAGTGGGAAGTTCTGGGTGCCAGCAAGGGCAGCTCAAGGGGTCCGGAAAGCCCCCCTGAGCTGCTAACCTCTTCTCAGGGATATCATGGAGACTTTCAAGCACAGGAGTCTGTGCAAAGAGCTGTTCCTTTGAAGGCCACACCCACCATATGGTCATGGTGGTTGGGGGGACAGGATGTGGAGCCAGACACAGAGGCAGGAAGACAATTAGGAACCTGTCACCACTGCCCAGGGGACAGGCAGGGTCTTTCAGCGCTCACAAGGCCCCGGGCAAGTGCAGGGTCCCCCCTCAGTGACAGGGGACAGAAACACTGAGTAAAGTTCTCTCTTCTGGAGAATCTTTAGGCTTCCTGAAAGGTCCCAGTGGAATGACACTGCGGTGCTCAAAGTCGTCTGGACCCTCGGTAATGCTTTTCCTCCTCTGCAGTCCTTCTGACCCCTCTCTGCAGGTCCTTATATCAGGCTCCACTTCAGGGAAAATCCACGTTGATAATCCAAGCAAAGCACTCCCAACCCAGGCTGGTGGTGCGGATGAAGGAGGGACACGGACACGCGTGTGCTGCGGATAGAAGCTTTGGGATGTGAAGGGTAGGGAAGGAAGAGCCCAAGAGTGTGCCAGGGTTCCGCGAGTCATGGCAGGAAGAGGCAAGCATAGGGTGGAAATGTGTAACGTGTGAGGTCCTTGCACCAACATCAACAACATTGTCATCAACACCATCAATAACTTCACATTCTCTGTCCTATACCCATTGTCCTTTTTCATAAAACAGAAGTCAGAAATGCAGGTTGTTACATCTGTAAAGGGGTGGGAACTGCAGACAAATCCCGTTGCTACCAGCAGCTCCTGAAATGTCATATATCTGCATGCACCCCATTGGTGGCTTTGCCTGTGGCCGTCACACCACCTCCTGGACCTCAGCCCTGTGGGATTCTGCCTGACTGATGTTCCCGGCACCTGACCGTTCACAACCTTCTAGAACCTATACAACCTTCTAGAACCTACACACAGCTCACCTCCCTGGGCAGAAGGCTGCAAGATCTTGTCTCATCCTCTCCCGCAAACAAACAATAAGAACAAGCAGTGTGTCGATTCTGAGCTTCCAGCAAAGCTGTGGTTTTATAACTTAACCTCAAATATGCAGAAAGAGAAATGACACCTGGGACCCCAGATGCCAAGAGGACCGAAGAGGGAGCCCTGAGTCTCGTCAGGTGTCTTTCTTCTTAGCTATCTCAAAAAACAAAGTGACATTTTAGGTCGAATACTGAGGACCGTCTCCTTTTTTCAGTGCTTACAATTGTTGAGCCCTTGAACCACGTTATTTTATTAAATTCTCGCAACGACTCTGTCTACTAGTTGTTAGAACTTCATTCTGCAAAGGGAAACACCGACCCCTTGACAAGGGACAGCTGTCTGTCCCAGTAACCCGGAGTGTCACTGAAACCCTGGCATCCTCACTTCCCAACCCCACTTTTCCTATTCATCATCTTGACTCCCTGTGGTCATGCTAGTGGAGGAGTGGCATACCACAAAGGAGAGAACAGGCCGGCATTATCTCCCCTGGGTCAATGACCCTTAACCTCATCCTGTGATCACGTGGGGCGTTCCCTGTTTATCTTCCAGAAGAACAGAAGCAAACGTTTTGCTAAATCCCTGTGGGTCGTTACCAATAAGTCAACCCTAGCACGAGTGTGCGTGGTATTCCATTTCCCAAGATGACTCACCCTATCTGGTCCTCACCCACATAGCGGCCCACCAGCCACCCTGAAGACACCTGTTCCCCTGAGCTGTGCCTCCTTCCAGCCTCCAGGATGATCCCCAGTGCCCCCTGTGGACGCCCTCCCTGCTGCCTGGGAGGTGATCCCCACCACGTGATTTCTAACCTTCTCTTGGGGAAGACATTCACACATTTGCACAGACCTGCAACAGGGCGGGCCAGAGGTCGTTCAAGGTTAGGAGTTCATCAAGAGCTAAAGATTCACAGTGGGAGCCATGCTCCAGAGAAGCGTCCAGGCCCACACTTCCTAGCAGAAAAAGACATCGCACATCAGTGGAGGGGCACACGGGTGTGCTGTAGGAGTTTGGGTAGCCTCTAGAATGTTCCATCTTTCTGGCTTGTGCCCTCTTACTGGAGCTGCAGAGAGAGAACAGCCAAAGCTGCTGGAAAGCAGGTCATGTTAATTTCCCAACACAAATAACACATTCGTCAGCATGGGAAAAATTCAGAGAAGCTGAAATCCTTCCCAAACTCCTGGTTTAATCAACACTGTGGGCTGAAACAGGAATCCAGTCCTCTAATTCTGGGAAGTGGAACCTGCATTGTCTGGCAGCCAATGGAAATAGCCCTTGACTATGGCTTGTGTTGGCGATACTAAAGCTGTTGAAAGATCCAAGTGTCAGAGAGGAGGGGGGTTGGGAAGAACACATGGATCCAGGGAGACAATGAAGCCAATAGCATCTATCTCCATCCAAGACCCCACATGTCCGTGGAGAAGTAGCCTCTGTTGAGAAGGGACTGTTCCTCAGGCTTCCAGAACATGGGACACATGCCCACCGCCATGTTTTCTTGTCTGTGTTCAATGCTCTGAAAACAGCCTTCTGGCACACGATGCCATCACCGAGAGCCCTTCTAGCACAGGTCACAGTAGCTTCCCTCCCATAGGCATAGATCAGAGACTCAGGCATTCTGTCACTGGAAAGGTAAACAAACCCCTCGTACAAATCATTCTGCTGGAATTCTAATGAACATGCATCTGTCCCCATGTGGACAGAGAAAATCCAGGTGCTGGACCAAAAAGTCCAAGGACTGAGCTGAGCCCGGAGCTTAGGGACTCCTCGGTCCCTAAGGTCCCTAAGTGGCAGAGGTGCCACTGGGCTGTGTGTGACCCACTGGATTCCCATCAGTGACAACCCTTGCCCCCCACTAAAAAAAACCCTTTACATATCAGGATGCTTTGAAGTCACACCTATGTCATAAGGAACAGTTTATGAAGGCCTTGCTAAGAAATCATTTTTTTTACTTTATTTATTTGACAGAGAGCAAGAGAACACAAGCAGGGGGAGCAGCAGCAGGAGAGGGAGAAGCAAGCTCCCCACTGAGCAGGGGGCCTAATGTTGGACACAATCCCAGGACTCCAGGATCATGACCTGAGCCGAAGACTCAGAAAATCCAGGCCCTAGGAAATCATTTTTAAGCATTTGGCTGCCTACAAAAATAATCTGATTGTTTCCCTCCCGCCCACCATGGACTAGGTACATAACGTATACTTACCCTGTGCGTATAATGACATGTGCGTATATGAAATGTGTGTCCGTGATCATTCTGTCTTCCTCCTCCTTTACCACCTTATTTACATATCTCTGCATCACGAGCTAAAATTAGGTGCTCAAAACGTCACCCACAGTCTCGGCCACAACTCCCACCCGCAGGCATAAGTTGCAGACGAGTCTCTGGATGATTCGAGGCAGACCTGATTACCTGGTTCTCCCCTGCTCTCAACCCTTGCAGCTGTGCATGTCCAGCTGTCCCATCCCATCTCCGCTCCCTCGTAAGTGACAGTCCTCCTGGCTCGACTGTGTCCTCCAGCCCATGGACTCCTCCTGCTGCCTTCTGCTCAGCCGGGATGTGGCTCCAACCCCCTCACCTGCCCCCCAGCCAGTTGGTCCTCCTCCCCAGTTGGGCCCTGGGCTGGGGACACAGACAGTGAGGAACCATGAAGCAGGACTGTATCCCTCCCAGGGGATGATGGCAGAAAGAGGCAGCTAAGGAGCACTTCTGGCTGCAAGGACCTTCCGAACAGCCACAGGCGGGGCCAGGAACAGTCTTCCCAGCACGTGCCAGATTTGCCTTTAAAGGAATCTAGTGCCTTCAGAAAAAAAAAAAAAAAATGTCCTAAGTCCTCTGCTTGGTGATCAAGGTCCTGTGGGGTCTCACCCTACAACGCCATCCACGTGGCTGCCTCTTGGTTCCCTCTGCGTCGTTGCTAGTGGATGGAGGTGCTCACGATCTCCCACTGGATCCCAAGCAGCCCCCTTTCAGACCCTGGCTCAAATGCTGGGACATGAAAGCCCCAACATCCTCCTGTCTCGCAGGCAGGCGGTCACGTCTAGGACCCTGCAACCTTGTCACCTTTTGGTACACACACCTGACCGTCTCCTGGTTCACAGTCGTCCTCTTGCTTCCCATTTCTGAAAGTTTTGATTCTCACAGACTTTTCCATCTCAGCTGAGGCCAAAAGACACCTCCAGCTCCCTTTGACGCCAGGAGCCCCTTCCCCTCCATCCCGCATGTCGAAGCCCCCTCCCCACCCCCACTACTGGTGCACATTCCACTTCCTCCAGGAATGCTTTCAAGCAAGAAGAAGCCCCCACCTGGACCCCACACGCTTGACTCATCTCCCTGCCACCGCCCAAGACATCTGCCACTATAACTTTACAGGTGTCCATGGACTTGGCTTAAAGCCTTTCCACATATGAGAAGTGAAGTCTGCTAGCCTAGGTTTTATTTTAAATTTATCTTTGGGTCCCTCCCAGCCTGGAAGCATGGTCCACTGGCCACAATATTCTAAGTGCTTTGTGGAATAGATGAATGATCTCAGAAACCGGAGGCGGTTTCTGAGTCTGAGTGTAATTCCTGCTGGTCAGAAAAGGAAGGGCATCCCAGACATTCAGGGGAGAAGTCCCTGGACGGTCACCCATTTACTGAGCTCCAATTTTAGGCCTGAAAAAACAAATCTGTGTTTTTGTGAGTTGAGACTTCAGAATGCTGTTTTGTAGTCTTTCTGGTAATTACGCAAACCAGAATGTTTATCTAGAACCTCCCTTTTAACAGATAGCTGTTGTATCAGTAAACCCTCTACAGACCAAGTAAAATGCATCGTTCACATTTTATGGGCGCCTGGGTGGCTCAGTTGGTTGAGCGTCTGATTCTTGATTTTGGCTTAGGTCATGATATCAGCGTCCTAGGATCGAGCCCTACATAGGGCTCTGTGCTCAGGGTAGAGTCTGCTTGTCTCTCCCTCCCTCTGCCCCTCCCCCTGCTTGCACATGCACGTGTTCTTTCTCTCTCTCTCAAGTAAACAAGTCTTTAAAAAAAATAAAATATATTTTATGCATGCTAAATGTAGAGCCCTTTATGATAAAAATGCTTGGTCTGGGTCGCCTGGCTGGCTCAGTAGGTAGAGCATATGACTCCGGATCTCAGGGTTGTGGGTTCAAGCCCCATGTTGGATGTAGAGATTACTTAAAAAAATGTTTAAAAACCTTTAAAAATTTTTTTTGGTCTGACTAATGAACCAGTGGCCCTGGACCAGGCTCAGTGGATACCAGTGTAATCTGCAAAAAAACACTAAAAGTGATTTCTAAAATAAGGTTTGTGTGCAAAGGGCAGAGAGTTGGAGACCCCTACACCACCTCCAAGGCCCCTCCCAGCCTAGAGTCGGGAGGCCAGGGTTGAGCCCTTTTCATGACTGTTCCAGGATGGAAGAGGATGGTTGATCTCCTTTCTCTCCCACAGCTGGGCATCCCTTCTGCTTGATGTGGTCACTTCTCATCACAAATATCCTTCTACTGAAAATCATTCATCCCTTTCTGTTTATATAACAGGTTGATCTGAGATCGCTACTTAGACCTTCACTGAACCCGGAAACAGAAAGAGCAAATCCCTTTCAGTGGGCTCCCTGCTCAGTGGGGAGCCTGCTTCTCCCTCTCCCTCTGCTGTTTCCCCCGCTCGTGCTCTCTCTCTCTCAAATAAATCAAAATCT